>NC_068414.1:13667331-13694831 GCF_023724105.1 Carassius gibelio
TGTTGCCATATTGAGCAAGCATTGTGGTCACGATGGTAAACCGTTCACTGAATGAAGGGCTTCACCTCATGTTATCTAACCCAGTTTATGAATTTAATCTGACTGTGTCACTGGTGTTTCTTTGTTCATGTTGAATAGATCTGCTCCACCAGCAACAACAAATTCACCTGTAAGCCTCCATCAAAGACAAACCTGTCAGTCCTATCCCTTGGTTTCTGAGGTCAGCTTCAGGAAATATTCATTACAATTATTATTCTTATTTTGTTGATAAATGCAGGCATTATGTCTATAGATGCCCATATAATAAACATATAATTATGGACACCTATAATGGTTATCTGTAAAAGTGTAGAAAGGGTTTATTTCTACCTCTCTTATAGCAGTGTTGTGGTTTTCATCTCTGAGGATTCATCATGTAGATCCCGGCTCGGTTGTCATGTTGTGCTTCTGGTTCTCCCTGTAGAAGAAACATTTATCAGAGATCACGTCTGATAACAGAATCATTAAAAATCAACTAATATGTATAATGGATAAATAAGATCTACACAATTAAGTTATTGTATACCCTAGTAAAAGAGTAAAATATTAAAAATACATTAAGTTCATACTATAATTCAAACTGACACTGTAAAAAAAATATATATATATATATGGCATATAACGTTTTAGATTTTATGTTTTTAACTTTTAAAATGTAAATATTTACATGTAAAAATTTAAAATTTTAAATGTACAATTTAAAATTTAAAATTTAAATATTTACATTTAAATTAAAATTTACAGTTAAATACCGTAATTTCATTAAGTTAATACCATCCTACTGAAGTACTGAAATCTGTTTTTTATCGTTGTAATACACTGATAAACACCAAATAAAAATAACATACATTGCACTAAACACAAGAACTAAAGACCATCATGGTGAGACACATTAAATTGAAATGTGCAATAAACATTAATGTAACAACATTATATGTAACATACATCTCTAATAAACATAACAGATGAGAAAAAAAATAAGAAAAACTGTTATTTCAAAGAAAAAAAACATCAGATTCAAACTAAATTTGAAATGTAATGCAAATAATTCTGGGAATGTCAGTTCACGGTTTTTCCTTGTAAATTTTACAGGAACTTACCTTTAACCATTTAACAGGTTTGTATTATAGCATTTTCACGGTTAAAATCACAATAATTTACAGTGTATTCATGTATTTACTGACAATTAATGCAAGACTTACTGATATTAAAATTAAAATGTAACTTTAATTGGAGTATTTCTTGTGCAAAATGCACATTTCTTAATATTAAGTCTAAAATGAACATATACGTAAAAAGCATTGCTATGTTTACAATGTTAATTACTATGGAAACGCATCATCAGTGACTGTGAACAGGGTCCATTAATTCATGTTTGATCATCTAAATCACAATGCTGATGTGAAATAAAATGAAATTAAATGGTATTTCTCGGTAGGTCTTTAGTTCAATTTATGTCACAGTCATAGGAAATGAAGTCGTTCTCACCATGCTCTGGTAGTTGGGCCTCTTCTCAGGTGTGTGTGACAGATATGTGGGATCAGAAAGATGTTCTTTGTAAGACGTTCTCTCATACGGAGCAATGGTTTGTGTTTCTTCCTTTTTAGCTTTTCTCCTACAGCACCAAAAGCATAACTGGAGAGATGGAAATGAGATTAGATAATATCACATTGGAGTGTTGACCATTTTTCTCTTTGTTTGTAAATTGTAAATGTAAAGTGTTTACCAGTAGTAAGACGAGGAACATAAGCAGTATGATGATGCATGCTAGCACTAGCAATGCAATGGCCCAGCCAGGAAGACCCTCAGCACTAGATTCTGCAAAAGTGGTTGACTTTGAAAAAAGCCAGGCAGGTGCGACTATTTCTGCATGAAAAATATATACATTTTATAATTCATTTATGTAAAAAACCATTAGGTTTCCAAACACCATGAAGCAGGTGTCTTATGTCTTACAAGACATAAACCTAAGTGTGTTGAACTACTAAACTTCCCCATGCTGTACCTGTGTTTGTTGAACGTTGGTGTGGCCAGTATCTTTCAAATTTACATCATTTGGAGCAAATTCACACATTCATGAGTCTGATGATGAATACTCACCAGCTGTGTACTGTCTGTTGACTGCAAGACCGTTGACGTGAGTCTTATTATCTATGGCCCTCAGGAACAAATGCTTGAGCATAACATGGTTGATGAAAATGGTCTGGAACTGGATGGTACAGTTTGCGATCACAGACCCGTTACTGTAATCAAATGAGAAACAAAAAGTTGATTGATTGAAATACTTAATGCAGTAACACTTAAGTACACTTAAGCATGCTTTTAAAAAAGTACTTAATACTGAAATTTTGTTTAATAGTATATCTTTTTGGAGTGAATTCTGAGCTTTTTTGACCAACTCAAGTAGGGCTTAAGTATTTCTTTACATATAATTTAAAAATAATTTCTGTTGCCTTTGAGATAAAGTTGTTGAATACTGACGAGGCTTTGTAGTAAACTAAACTATGGTAATACTTTAATATAATTTCTATTAAAAACCTCATGTATTTAAAAATATTTTTGTAATTACACATTTGTAATGATGAAGCTACAATTTAGTAGCTAAATATAAAATATATTCACTTACATTTTACATAAAACAACGCACTACAGTTAAAATTTTCATCAAGTATACTTTATATGTGTTTCAGTAAGTATACTTTACATGTGTTTTAGTAAGTACACTTTACATGTGTTTTAGTAAGTATACTTTACATGTGTTTTAGTAAGTACACTTTACATGTGTTTTAGTAAGTATACTTTACATGTGTTTTAGTAAGTACACTTTACATGTGTTTTAGTAAGTACACTTTACATGTGTTTTAGTAAGTACACTTTACATGTGTTTTAGTAAGTATACTTTACATGTGTTTTAGTAAGTACACTTTACATGTGTTTTAGTAAGTACACTTTACATGTGTTTTAGTAAGTACACTTTACATGTGTTTTAGTAAGTATACTTTACATGTGTTTTAGTAAGTATACTTTACATGTGTTTTAGTGAGTACACTTTACATGTGTTTTAGTGAGTACACTTTACATGTGTTTCAGTGAGTACACTTTACATGTGTTTTAGTAAGTATACTTTACATGTGTTTTAGTAAGTATACTTTACATGTGTTTTAGTAAGTATACTTTACATGTGTTTTAGTAAGTATACTTTACATGTGTTTTAGTAAGTATACTTTACATGTGTTTTAGTAAGTATACTTTACATGTGTTTTAGTAAGTATACTTTACATGTGTTTTAGTAAGTATACTTTACATGTGTTTTAGTAAGTATACTTTACATGTGTTTTAGTAAGTATACTTTACATGTGTTTTAGTAAGTATACTTTACATGTGTTTTCTTTAAAGTACAATTTTAATTTGTTTTACAAAGTGTGCTATTTAAAAAAACAAAAAGGCTACTTAAGTGTGTTAAGAAACTCTAACAATACTTAAATGAGCTTTTATTTCAATAACATTATATTATCCTAACATGATTCATCTTAACATTATTAACATTATATTATAAGTGTGTTTAGTACTGACTAAGTGCACTTCTCCATCACAACTGATTATTATTCATTTCTACAGTCATTTAGGACTAATTCACAGAAGAATGAGATGAGACTGACCTGAACTGTATGTTTGTCACTCCTCTGTAGGTTTCTCTTGTGTCACAGTCAGAGCAGTTAAAGGCGATGTCCAGCTGTGGAAATGAAACATGTTCACATGATCTCCCGTAGGTTCAACAACTTACATCTGTTGAGTATGTTGATGCTGGTGTTATGTGTTAAATGTCTGCTCTATTCAGTAAAACTGGCCCTGACATTACTTCATTCATTAATCTCTGGAAACACTTACAACTCCAGCGACCTCAGCATACATCTGCTTGTACTGCTGTGAGGTTGAGTTGAGGAGAGCGTCGCTGAAGACGCGGTTCTTGATCTCCATGCAGAGGGAGAATGAGTTCAGGGGTGAAGGGGAGGTCTGGGGCTCTGCATGGAGGCCCTCCAAAATCCTTACAATAGTGTAGGGCTCAGCACCTGGAAACATTAAATGATTATTCATTGCCGTGTGTGTGTGTGTGTGTGTGTGTCTGTGTGTGTGTGTGTGTGTGTCCTGGCGTTCCCTACATTCCAGGGACCAATATCCCCGCTGTCAGAAAAAAAATGACAAAAGCTGTCACTGGTGCGGTATCTTTTGTAAAGGCACACCTTTGTACCTAAAGGGTCCATGTTGGTACCTTAAAGATACATATAAATACCTAAAGGTTACTTATTAGTACAAGAAAGGTAAAAAAGTGTTCCTTTTGAAAAGGTACTGCCCCAGTGACAGCTTTTGTACCTTTTTTCTGAAAGTGCACATGGATACTAATATAATTTGACCTTATGGGGACATTTTTGGGACATTTTCCCCATATTCAGCTCATGTCAATGTCAGATCATGACCTTTGACATCTAAATTCAAATTGTTTTCTTTAAAAGGAGTGTTTTTTACTATTCAGGACTGCTGGCACTAGTTTCAAATTTAATAAAAAAACAGTACCCACAGTATAATGCTGAATTTTATATATTTATTTATTTATTTATTTAATTATTTATAAGTATTTATAAGTCTAAAATGCATTGATATCAGACATTTTGTAAATACAAATAGCTTATAATGTTATATACTATCAGTTTTTTTTTCATTCAAAAAAATCTTATGTTATTTTATAATACACACATTATTGATTTTCCAACTTTGCTAGCACACAAAACACTTTACAATAAGGTTCCATTGCTTAACTATATTTAATGCATTAACATTAACTAACAATTTATTTGTTACAGTGAATCTGTTACAAAATGTATTTGTTACAGTATTTATTCATATTTGTAAACGTAAGTTAATATAAATGCCACTGTTTATTGTAAGTTCATGTTAGCTCAGTACTATTAACAAACATTAATTAATAATGGACCATAAATGTTCAAGATAAAAAATCTAAATTAAGTAAGATGAATGAATGCTTTAGAAGTATTTGTATTGTTAGTTTATGTGAACAAATGGCCCCTTTTTGTAAAGTGTTGCTATTTTAGCACATTTCTTCTCTTACTTTTTTCTAGATTTGAGTTCTTGATTAATTTATTGTTTTTATCCAAGTAAATCATATAGCCTACTTTATCATTAACAAAAAAGAACAGATCTGAATGTTTCAAGCATTAAACTAATATGCATTTCTACACGATTATGAGTTACTGAATTAAATAACAAAAAGAGAGCGTGAGTTATCAAAACAGTTTGTTCATATGAACTCAGTTTGTAATTTCTATAGGGAAATCCTCAAGGTGTTTGATTAAATGCAAAGGTCATAACTTACCTGTTGCAGAGAACAGCAAGAAGAGGAATGCAGCCCCAGTGTAGTATAATGTGATGTGCCTCATGCTGAAGAAAGAGAAATGGGAACTGAATTGACTGAGAGGTGTTCCTCTGGCTGAAGAGCTTCTGTGACGGTCTTTAGAGAGGTACTGATGGTAACTGAAGCGGGAGCCTTTATTCGCACAGCTTTCATCCAGAGACACAATGTCAGCTGTCAATCAGTCGTGGATGGAGGCGGGGCTCAGTAACGGATGTTGAATCATCCTCACTCTTTTGTTTAACCCCATACCCTCTTTTTCTATTGTTTTCCACTGAGACCTGTGGACTGCTGTCAAAGCCGTTCTGTTTGTCCTGCTCGCTCTCCACTGCTGTGACATGTGCTTACGTCAAACGCTGCGTGTTCACTGTGTTTAACCAGGGTTAATGTGACTGACTCACCAGAGGGGCACAGCTCACCTCACTGCACAGGATGTGGTGCCATGCAAACACCCTGCCAACAATGAGATACTACTTTTCAGGGATTTTGATGACCTCCTTATGATCACAATCTGGCATAATAAAAAATCTGGTGGGGAGACATGAGAATTTGTGTATGACGGTTACTGTAGTTAACTAAAATAAATAAAAAAATAATAATAAGCTATTTCAAATAAAGTAAACATAATTTTTTTTATTTTTATAAAAACCGTAACCTTTATTTTAAGGTGTCCTTGTCCCGTGCTGCATTTACTTATTATAATAATAACAATAAACTAGGGCTTTTGATGACCTCCTTATGATCACAATCCGGCATAATAAAAATCTGGTGGGGAGACATGAGAATTTGTGTATGACGGTTACTGTAGTTAAGGTGTCCTTGTCACGTGCTGCATTTACTTATTATTATAATAACAATAAATTATGCATGATTAAATGCAAGTAAACCTAAGACAAAACCTAATCTTAAACCTAACCATATACATGTATGTGTATCTTATTAATATTACTCAGCACTTAAATATATATTTACAGTGTAACAAGGACACCTTAAAATAGTGTAACTGCAAATTTTATTTTAGTTTAATTAGATGTACTTAATAAACTGTGTGTGTGTGTGTGTGTGTGTGTGTGTGTGGTTTAAATGAACTGAATTCTTTGCAATCTCAACTGCACATGGTTTGATTAATGATGTTTAATGGTTATTTAATTGTCTTTTTTTTATTCAATGGTTCATTGGTTAAATATTACTCTTGTGTCAGGCTGAAATTACATTCTGTGACTCAGGTGTCCACACTAATATTTGACTTAAGCAATAGGCAAAATACATTTATCCCACACAGCTAACAAAAGGTGTGCAAAAAAAGCACAATCGTGTCACCTGCTGGAAACACATTAGGGTGAAGTGGCTCTTCAGGCTTCTTTGTTTTCACTTTGAGAGAATAATAATGGTCTTTAATTAAAGGGACACTAAACAGTTTGGCCAGTACAGTATGACACTGGTGGCTACAAAGGAGGACTTTCTTATTACTATAGTAAGCACATTAAGATTTTCTTGTTTGTTAACTAAATAAACAAATATTATTGTGATGGCACTTGTATTATTTGTTACTTCAGATTAACCTTATGGGGGGAAAGGATTGAAGGGGAAGCATGAAATTGAAGGCATTATTTTATTATTATTATTTTTAAGTTCTCAGAAAATGTAGATGCAGAGTATAAAGCTTTTACATATTGTTTCTTGCTATTAAAGTTAATTAGTGTTTAGAGTAAATATAGACAGGAATTTTTTTTTTTTTTACCATATATTAATTGTTCCTTTTATTAAGTCTTTTGGTTCACCTATTTGTTATAACATGTTCAAGTCACATTTCTAATATGTGGTACAGTTTATTTTAGTAAATATTCTCAGAGTTGTTTTGAGTTAAACCAGGGTTTCCGTTGTCCGGTATTGCCGGATATTGGCCGGAAAAAAAATGAAATGTCCGACAAAATTAAATCTCTCCGGTCAAATTGTCCGAATAAAATTGCCTAATAATCCCGCCCCGCCTAACACAATCTGAATTTGAGAATAAGCCTAAAGTGTATAAAGCAAAAATACACCGAACTTTGGCTATGTTATGAAGGACCAGGCTCGTTTGAAAGTTATTAAACATTATTACATGGCTTGGTTTAATTCCAATGTGGAATGTGGTCTGTTATTTCTTGATATCAGACCGCTGCGAAGCACTAGCGGCGCCAGGATTTTGATTGTAGGTGGGCCTCCAGAAAACTGGATGGGCCAGTTAAAATAAGCCAAAAAAATAAATAAATAAATAAAAACGGGTTCCCCTTTCATCTCAGTTTCAGCGCTTTTCTGGGCACTGAGGACAGCGACTCAGTAGCCTACCTGAATTTAATGTGTAATTAGCATAGGTAAAAAAAAAAATTCGTTTTAAATTGTTAAAAAGACATTTCAAGATATATTTCATGTCTGTGAGGCCTACGCTGATTTTCGTTAAATTAGGATGAGATGCACTCCAGTTCACTAGCAATGCAAGTGGCCGCGAGGGCGCCTGCATGATTAGGCCTGTCGTCTGCTATATTTGCTTCTTATGTATTAAATCCAGGCAATTGGTTGATAAAAATTTTTTTATTAAAATTAAAATACAATTTATACAAAACGAAATTCACTTCAAAAAAGTATTTCTACTAAACAAAACTTAATTAAGTGGTCAAAATCATGTCTGACCCGCTCCATGTCTCTCGATATTGCGCATCTTATCTTACTCGTGCGGTTCACTTTTCATAATCAACATAAATTAAAAAATAACATTATAATATTTTAACAAATATTAAACTAAATAAGCTTATTTAATGGCTACAACATGTATAGTAGACCTAGAATCTCTATTTGTACAAATTGCTGCACATTCATTTCATTCTGAATTTTGCACACATAAGATGAAAGGCATTTGTTTGGGCATGCATGTAAAACATATCTGCAACTTTTATCAAGTTCACTGATAATTATGCGTGCATTTATGAATTATTATCTTAATCTATAATGAAACAAGGACGAAACATATGCTTTGTTTGTTTAGAATGGAATGGATCGCAAATAGATCCGAATGAAGAAATGAACCATAGTAGAAAATGTTTTTTTTTCCGTCTATTTGAAGGTTAGGCTAATAAACATGTTGCGTTCGGCGGCCTGATTATGTCATTTTTTACGTTACATAGCCTGCCTCCAGTTTTCCTCACCTTGACTAATTAAGAGGCGATACTTGACCGGCATATCATCAAAATGTCCGGAAAAGGAAACACCATTTTTTTCTAGCGGAAACTCTGAGTTAAACACATGAATTGAGTGAACTTTTGAACTTAACTCATATATGTTTTGGGTTTGTTAAATATGTTGCTGAATAATTGTTAATAATAATAACAAAATAATAAAGAAAATAATCTCTAGGTATATCTAAAATGATCACCCTTTTGCAATCTAGCACATGTATAGCTCTTCTCCTTCAGGGGGCGCGTGATACTCAGAAAATCTTCAAATCTCAAGACATTTTACAATCGTTTAAATCTATTATGACCCTTACATTTGGATTAATACTTGACTTTTTCATAAAAATCCGCACAATCTTTATAAAAATGCTTACGTTATTCTTTTAACTGTTATAGCAGTTTTATATTTTAATCTTATTGGTGCATCCTGATCAGTGTTGAGCACTTGGGGAAAATGTTCTTGTGGCAACACCTTTAAAATGGGATAACTGTTATTTATATATTATTTACATTTGATATTCAGCATAGTATATCTATATGTCTCAGTTAATAAGACTCTTATTATATTAACATTAGACCCCGCCCCCCGCAGCCCTGGAATCAAACAGATGGATTCTTACAGTAACAGATCAGATATTCTCATTTTCCCATCATTTACTTATTTCAGCTCATGTAGGGATGTTTTATCTGCTGCATCCAAAGATAAATCTTAATGTTGAATCATATTAACAATCGTTAATAACCTCGTAATAACGATAATATGTAATAGGAACTTCGTAGCGAGCAGTGTTTCTGTCTGGACTGTTATCTGAGGCGGAAGACACGTGCACACGTGCCGGATGTAAACACAACTACCACGTGTTCGGGTGCACGTGGCCTCACTCTCAGCAGGCTGCTGGTGACCTGTGCGCGTGTTTATTGGACTCATAAGAGGCTGTTTCGGAAGGACCACTCTATGAATGCGATCCACTGAACACGAGACACATTTTGAGGTAAGCCGTTTAGTGACTGATCTAACAATGAATGCTTTAAGTAATGTCCTCCGTGGCTGTGGATGTGGTATCTCCAGTCTGGTGATGTGGTCTCAGTCATGTGATGATTTTCCAGGTGCAGTGATGGCAGGCAGCAGAGGTCGAGGACGCACTCAGTTCTCCTTCAGTGTGGACGCGCTGGGGTTTGGGAGAGGGGACTCCTTACCCTCTACTGCACACACACCCTCTCCACTCTTCCCTGTAAGTGTTCAATCACAAACCCAGTGTCTTTACATGGTAGTGTAACTTCATAGGTTGTTATTACACAGATGTGGTGCTATTAATGTCTTATTATTGGTTTGTAAAACCGGATTATTCTGAGAATACTTTTTTTTTTTTTTTTTTGGAAAGTGTGGTTTAACTGTCCAAAACATAAAACATATTGCATGGGGTTTGCTGTATGTAACGTTTTTATTTTTTATTATCATTTTATTTCTGATTATTATTTACATCTTAAAAGCTTGTTTTTCAAGACAATCAATTTATACCATTTACCTTTCTTTCTTTTTTAAAAAATTGATATTTGGTGTATGTTGTTTTGTTCCTTTTTGCGTTTGGCAGTAATAAATTAATTATTTAATATCCTTACATTGATATCTAATTACTTTTTTTACTTTAAAATGTATATTTTATACTCTTTTTCCTTTAGTCTATGTTATTTTGGCCATCTACTTGTATGACTTTCTTTCTTTTTTTAAACACAAGCTGTTTTTGCTTCTTTTTTTTTGCGTTTGGGAGTAATAATGTATTTTTATTTTATATATATATTTTTTTTATTGTAGTTTTCATATTTTTTTATTATTAAACTCTTTTCTTATTTATTATTTGTAGAAAAATTTTAACAACTTTTTATATAATTATTTTATTTTCATTTACCTTTATGACTGTCTTTCTAACAATGATGATTTAATATTATTTAATATAAATAATCATATTATTGTTCACTCAGCCTATGCAGTTTAGGCCAGTGCCCCTGCACGCAGGAGAAGAGGTGGACTACATGCTCGCTCTGAAGCAGGAGCTGAGAACCTCCAGCAAGAACCTGCCGTTCCACATAAAGGCAGCCAGGACAAAGACAGGTAAGACGGGGCGAGGCAACGTGTGCTGATACACTGGTGTATAAAGACTGGCCAGTTCTGAAGATGCAGCTTGACTTGGAGAACGAGGTCCTGCAGTCTCTTGATTTGCATTTGAACTGTCGACTGCATTGATTGTTGAAGATCAGGTTTGTATTGTTTTCTTTTTTAGATGTGGCGCGTTACTCTGATAAATATCAAAACGGAGAGCCGAAGAACAACTGCATTGAATGGAGCCCAGGTGAGTACTATTCTTTAGTTTTTGCGCTACAGCCGACTAGTTTTATATTCAAATGCTTTTAAAAGCAAGTTTTCGCCCCCCCAAAAATATTCAATTTCATTCCAGACTGGAGCCGAATGCCAAAAGAGCTTTGCATTAAAGTACGGAAGCCACGGAAAACAGGTGAAAGAGACTGTGTTTTTATGTGTGTTGCTCCACAGTCTTGATATTAATTCTAATGCATGATATAATACAAGTTAACCGTGTTTTTCAATACGTCTGCTACGTTTTAAGTCATAGGTGCCAAGCCACAACTCACACGAAAACCAAAAGTAGCTGCTGGTAAAGAAGAGGTTCTCCAAAAACTAGAGGTACAAGTCAGAGAAAACTTCTTGCTGTTTATAGTGTATGTAGCACATTAGTAATGTTAATATCGTTTGAATGGCATTTAGACGCTTGAGAAAAGAGAAGAAGAGCAGCATTCTGAGGAAGAGGAGGATGAAGAGAAGAAGAAACAGAATGAGGAGGAGGAGGAGCCGGATGCGGATGAAGAGTACGACGAAGAGGAGATTGAAGATGTAAGAATTTAATAGATAACATACAGTCTCTGTGGTGTCGTCATGTGTATGTAACATATGTCTTTCTCGAACACGAAAGGAAATCTGTGTTAGTTTTTGGCTACATGGACAAAGTGTCTTAGCCTTATTACAAAATATCTCCGTCTGTGTTCTTCAGAGCAAATCAAGTGTGATGGCAGAAATGTCATTTTTAAATATCCTATCAACTTATCAAAGCTGGTTTAACAGCAGAACGTGTGTGCTGTGTTTCAGGAGACGGACTACATCATGTCTTACTTTGACAACGGAGAGGATTTCGGAGCAGACAGTGATGACAATATGGATGAGGCTGTCTACTAATGTGTTTTAAGAGACGCTTTATTTAAAGTCAGGGAAGATGTCTGAGTGAAAGTATATATTTCAGGAAGGAGCGTCTTAATTCATGTGGCACTGAATCTGATTGTGACTGATTTCTAAGCTGCTTCACATAAACAGATCATGATCGATACAGATTCTGCTGCTATTCCAACAGTGCTGGGATGCAACCCAAAGATTTGTGTTATTACAGTGATTGGAAAGCTGTTTAAAAAGGCAGTGCACAGAAGCCGTTATTCATTTTTGTCAGACAGGGGAGGAAACTACAGACCGTTTTTACTGTATTTTAATGCATCTCATGTTTACACCTGATAATGCCTTGAATTGTGAATTACAGATGCAAAAGTGTGACTCCATCTGTTTTAAGCTGTGTGTGTGTGTGTGTGTGTCACAATTTTAATGTGAGCTGGAGTTGTATCATCAGACAGCCGGCAGGTGGCAATGTTTATCTGCAGTGTATGAACTATAACTACAATGAGCTTTTACAATAAATCACATGGATAAAACACTTTTACAGTCCACGCATGATTTCACAAAGTAATATCAAAGTAGCATAAGCTTTAGTGCTTTGAGTTCAGAACTGCACATGCTGGACTTTACAAAACGTCAACTTGTTACATCTTTTTTATGCTATTTTATGAAATATTTGTCTCTAAGCCCTTTTGTTTTATCATTTGAAATGCATGCTAAAGAGTGCAGTGATATTCATTTTATTTTATTGTACTGGAGCATTCCTCAGTGACAGATTTATGCTGTTTGTGCAGCAGCATTTTGCCAAGCTAAAAGTTTTGTTATAAAGATATCAGCTCCCCTCTAACAATAATCTTAATTCATATCCAATCATTTTGAAGTACTTTATTGGCATGACTGTGTTCACGTGCTATACTATACACATTACTATAAGTAATG
Organism: Carassius gibelio; assembly: GCF_023724105.1. Classification (NCBI taxonomy): domain Eukaryota; kingdom Metazoa; phylum Chordata; class Actinopteri; order Cypriniformes; family Cyprinidae; genus Carassius; species Carassius gibelio. The sequence continues at coordinate 13,680,173 of NC_068414.1, forward strand.
ACAAGAAAAAGGAAATGTGCAATATCAGTCAGTCTAGTAATGGAATAATAATAAAAATCTGATTCATGTATGCAGGTGCATCTCAATAAATTAGAATACTTCATAAGACCAAAAAAAAAAAAAAAAGTAAATTGTTCTCCTTCTGAAAAGTATGTTCATTTACTGTACATGTACTCAATACTTGGTAGGGGCTCCTTTCGTTTTAATTACTGTCTCAATTCAGCGTGGCATGGAGGTGATCAGTTTGTGGCACTGCTGAGGTGGTCTGGAAGCCCAGGTTTCTTTGACAGTGGCCTTCAGCTCATCTGCTTTGTTTGGTCTCTTGTTTCTCAACGTCCTCTTGATAATACCTCACAGATTCTCACTGTGGTTCAGGTCTGGTGAGTTTGCTGGACAGTCAAGCACACCAACACCATGGTCATTTAACCAACTTTTGGTGCTTTTGGCAGGAGCAAAATCCTGCAGAAAAATGAAATCAGCATCTTCAAAAAGCTGGTCAGCTGAAGGAAGCATGAAGTGCTCCAAGATTTCTTGGTAAACAGATGCAGTGACTTTGATTTAAAAAAGAAAAATACAATGGACCAACACCAGCAGATGACATTGCACCCCAAATCATCACAGACTTAACACTGGACAAGCAACTTCCTCCAGACTCTTAAGACCAAATGAATTACAAAACTTGCTCTCATCTGAAAAGAGGACTTTGGACCACTGGGCAACAGTCCAGTTCTTCTTCTCTTAGCCCAGGTAAGATGCCTCTGAGGTTGTCTGTGGTTCATCAAATTCTTCGGCACATCTGTGTGTGGTGGCTCTTGATGCCTTGACCCCAGCCTCAGTCCATTCCTTGTGACGTTCACTCAAATTCTTGAATTGATATTGCTTGACAATCCTCGTAAAGCTTTCTTCCACACTTTTTCCTTCCACTCAACTTTCTGTTAACATGCTTGGATACAGCACTCTGTGAACAGCCAGCTTCTTTGGCAATGAATGTTTGTGGCTTACCCTCTTTGTGAAGGGTGTCAGATCTGCAGTCTTCCCCATGATTGTGTAGCCAAGTGAGCCAAACTGTGAGACCATTTTAAGCCTCAGGAAACCTTTGCAGGTGTTTTGAGTTGATTGGCATGTCACTATATTCTAATTTGTCAAGATTTTGTTATATGTGAGCCAAAATCATCACAATTACAATTACTTTAGTAATACTTCAGTCTACGTGCATTTAATTTATTACACAAGTTTTACAGTTTGAGTTGAATTACTGAAATAAACGTTTCCATGAAATTCTAATTTATTGAGATGCACCTGTACACACTTACATCAATCAGACACTTGTCAAGGGAAAATGAAGAAAAAAGTGGAATGTGTGTATATAATAGTGATGGTCTTTGAGGTTTGAGGTTTCACAAAGTAAGTGTTAAATCAGTGGAGTGAAATGAAGAAGAAAACGGCTGACATGCTGCATGGGGTTAAAATCATAGAAACTGAGGCACATGCGTTTGTTTGAAACCTCTGACTCAAACAGATCCTTTTTTTCCATGTACCGACCTCTGTAGCTCTTATAGACTGTGCATGCATTGCATCACGTACATTGGCCCCTACACACAGTTTTATAAACACACACCTACAGCGTGCAGAATATTAATGCAGCAATTTCCGTCAAGGCCTGAGAAAAACATGTTATTTAATGTATGTCACATGCCGTGGAGGACAGGGGTGGGAAGTGTAACAAACTGAAACATATTTAGACGAGTCGCCTGCACAAACACCCACGCTTCTCTGTGCTGTGACCTAAAGCACAACTGAGTCACACCCGTCTAGAGACGTGGGAGATCTGGTTTACTTATTGAATGCCTTTGTACCAGCATGTGACTGTGTTGAATAAACAGTAGGGAGCACTGCTTATAGCAAAGATAAATGCCTGGAGGTGATAAATGCACACTAAACATAAACCATTTTACTGTACTGGTACTGTGATCTTTTTCTTTTTTTGGACAAAATCTTTTTAAAAATGTCTTTTTTTTCTTCTTTTTTTTTTTTTTTGCATATGCAAACATGTATGATAATGAGAATATAGAGCTTATATATGAGGAGGAAAATAAGCCAGTTTTATTCAAAGGCCCAAACATGCAAAATATATAATTCAGTGCATATGCTAATATTAATATGGGCAAAAAGTAAAATGAATTTATCATAGCTTGTACTGTAAGATTTGTATATGCTTAATTTTATGATTAAAGTTCTTTAGTTGCACAAAACTAAAATTCAGTAAGTGTTTTATATATTTCAGTCCAGTAAGTGTTTATCTCCAAATATTAATAACTTAATCTAAAAGATATTCTTGCATTTGCTATCTAAAATCTGTAAAGATTTCACAGAAAGAAAAAAACACACATGAACCATGACAGTTGTACTAAAAGGCATTTTACTTGTTTGTTAAGTATGAATTATCAGTCAGACAAAAGAAAGCCTGTAGTTGATTGTGTACAACCCTGATTAAATGTTGGGTAGTGTAGCACTTAAAGTTTGCAAAATTAATAACAATTGAGAAAAAAACAATACTGTGCTCTCGAAAGAAAAACGAGGTGCAGCCGCGAAAAAAAACGTCCCATTGAAATACATTAGATTGAAGGTCGTTCTGTATGACACGAAAAAAAAGGGAAATTCGTGTCCATAAAGACGATTCAATAGATTACATTTTGTGTCCTCAATGACGAACTGCCGTGAGACTGGGTTGGTACAACAGGACTTTTCAGTAAAGTTTCAATTCTGTTTATAATTTAGAGACCTTCGCATGAAACAGTAGGCTTTATATCGTTAAGCTTAGCATGGGTTTGTTGTGTTCAAACTTTTACATAATGTCTATGTTATTAAATGTGTATTATAATGCTTTTATTAAATATATCTCTCATATTTTTAGCAATGAAATGTATGAAATGAATGTTTGGCTGACACATTTTGCGGCCTTACTGTTAGCTTTTAGTTGTAGAGTTTCTCCATTTGTAAGACTCATGGTACTCAATTATTTTTCTTGGCTATGATTACGTAAATATATGTGAAACTGCTTTTTGACAAAATGTGTGAACATGTACGTGTGATTGTGGGACTTCCTCCTCTGCAGAAGCGCTGCTGTGTACTCAGTGTGCTTTTGTGGTGAGACAGAGAGAACACGGTGTACATCCACAAAACGTATGCCTTTCACATTTGAACACGTCATTTTTGCTGTATTCATCTCACTTACCCGAGGTCAACCAACCAGATGTTGACTGCTATTCATGTGGTCCATAAAACCAGTGCTTTGAACGTCAAAAATGACAAGCAGGATGAATATAAAAGTGAAGTGAACTCAAACAACATGTTCTGTAGGTCAGTATCAAGCTAAATGCTAATGCTAAAGATAACAAACCCCACATATATGTGACCTGCCCTGCATTAACTCCCAGTTCACTCCACAGCGTTACTCATTTCAACATGACAGATTGCCACCAAATCTTGATCAAGTTCCCAGGGCGGCACTGTAACACCGTTGTAACCTCTTTGTTATCATAGGTGTATAATTGGAGGATTTGTGTTGGCAGAACTGTCTGCGCTCCCATTGGTTGTCGGCGCGTCATTGTTGCTGCTCATTTTCATGAATGTAAATTATGGCGACACCACCAAAATCTTTTGATGTGAAAATTAAAATGTCTTTAAAATGATGTAAAAATGTCCTTGTTGAAAAGGGAAGTGAGGTAAAATGATTAGTCGCTTGGATGTTTGCTTTGTCACTCTTGTCATCACCTGACGTTCTCGGCCCAAGGCCACGTCTGGTGAACTTCAAGGTATTACACGCAGTCAGCTTCTTGGCAGAACGCCAGAATGAGGTCAGGATGAGCAGATTTAGGCCATCATGCTGTGCTGCGTCAATCCTGTTCGCTAAACTAAGAGAGAGGATTCTGCTGTGGTGAGAAAGAGAAAGGCCTGGGAAACGGGCCTCTTACAGCAGTGTGAACGTCTGCACAGGCTTGTGCTCAGATTAAACTTTAACGTACTTTAATATACTTTAAATGTACTTTATGGTAATTGACAAGATCAGATCTCCTTGTCTGTTGCTACATCTGGCCTGAATTTGACCCTGTAAAGACTAAAGAGAGAAGCATGCTGCAGATTTTGTTCAGCTAGATTCAAAATAATATAATTTTTACTGTAGAAGAAAATATTTTATGTTTATGTGCGCTGTGTGGGTAACAATAAAAATGCACTGCATACTTGTGTTGCATTAGGAGTGTGCATTCTTTTTTTCCCCTTTTTAAAAAAAAAAGCTTTTGACATTGACATGGTTTAAACACACTCGATTTATAAATTGTGCGCACAATTTAGCAAATTTGAGGGAACGCTATAGTTATCGAGGGAACGCAGTAGTAATCGTTTATTAATCATTTAGTAATAGTAAATGTTTTAGTACAGTGAGGGAACAAATTAGTAAATCGTGCGCAAAATTTATTTATTTATTCTTGCCTGTCATGTGCAGGCCTCCGTAAATAATAATAATAATAATAATAATAATAAAATAATTAAGTAAATAATAATAGCCACAAAAAAAACAAAAAACATAAACAACAAACAACAAACACACATGAAATAAGCATAGCAATATATTAGTTCACCATTGGGTAGTTATTCATGCCATGTTCTGTATTCCCAGCTCTAGCAGATGTGTCTCTCCCGCCCCAAGATAATTGAAGAAGGGGTCCCATATTTTATCAAATTGAAAAGGTTTATCTTTTAATGCTGTTGAAAAAGCTTCACATGGAATAAGGCCTTTGGCTGTGTAAATCCACTGTGCTATTGATGGGGCTTGGTCTGTTATCCAACAAACAAGTATGCATTTGTGGGCACAGTGGAGTAGGATTTGAAGAAGGTGGGCCCCTTGGAATTTGGACGGGAGTTCCTGACTCATACCAAGCAAACATGTCTTTGGTCCCAATTGTAATGAGCAGCGAAATATGCTTTCAAGTTCCCTTAGGACGCCCATCCAGAATTGTTTTATTGTTGAACAGCTCCATAAGCAGTGGAAGAGGGTTCCTTCTAGTCTTTTACATTTATTGCAGAGGGCATCTCACATACAGCTTCCCAATCAGTTGTCTGACTTTCTTCCCCAAAGTGCTTTTCCCATAACAGCCTGGTTTTATCTGAGTTGTCTGTGTTTGCCCTTATTAGAACAGAACATTTTGGATGCAGATCGAGATGATGTAAGTTTATTTAATTGTTCCTCAATTGGGAATACGCAGAAACTATTTGAATAGACTCTGAGATTTTTTGTTATGAAGCTGCGTATTTGGTGGTAAACCAAAAAGAGGTTCTTATTGAGAACATATTTTGCAGTAAATTGTTCAAAGGTCATAAGCTGTTTATTCTCCATCATATCTCCTATGACATGTATTCCTTTGTCTTTCAAATTAGGCCATCATTCATCCCCGGGGGAAAATCTGGGTTGTTATGCAAGGGTGTGAGCAGTGAAAGGTGGGAATCGAACTGTTCTGTTTTGCATACTAATCTCCATATTTTAATCATATATATATATATATATATATATATATATATATATATATATATATATATATATATATATATATATATATATATATATATATAAAGATATTATCTTTAGTTAAATTTCTCTGTTTTTTGATTTACAAATATAGTCAATTCCGTAAAGGGATTGGCTGGAGAGTTGTGGATTCTGCGCTGATCCAGGAGTATGCATTCTGATACACAACACATGTATGTAGAAAATAAGTATAAAAATTTAATATCTAACTAAAATATAATTTTATTACATCTGCTCTATATCATTTCATTTTATATAATTGTATAATAATTATGTAATTTTTAAGTAAAGTTAGCATATTTTAAAAAAACTGCATTGTTAACAAAAGTAGGACTCAAGTACATCTTAATATGTAATTTCATAATTATTTCTGATAATGTCATCATTATCTCTGGATGTGAAAGCAGCAACTGACACTTTACGCTCTACTTCAGGTATCCTCAAATCTGGAGAGTTTAGCTCTATCCCTAATCAAATACACATGAGCATGCTAATCAATATCTTCAGGATCATAAGAAAATCACAGGTAGGTGAGTTTGATCAAGGTTGAAGCTAAACTCTGCAGCACAGTGGCCTTCCAGGACAAGATTTAAGGAACTCTGCTCTACTTTAACCTCTTGCCTAGACGACATTTGTCCTCGCTCTTCCAGGACAGCACAGGCTGCCCCTTTTAACCCCTGTAAAGTGATTAATGAGAAAATGGTGCAAATCAAAGATCTGTAAGACCTGAAGATTTATCCAGTCTTTGCTTTCATCTTTCTCTGCTGAAGTCCATACAGGCAAATTTTCATACTTCCACAACAAGATCAACAGCACTCCAGACACACGTAATCTTTTCAAATCATTCAATCCTCTCCTCTGTCCCCCTCCACCACCTCCCACCACTTCTATAACAGCTGATGATTTCGCCACATTCATCACAGACAAAACCAGAACAATTAGTAATCAATTCTCACCCCTCCACACACAGGACTGACTTCAAACCAACCACACCCACTTCTAAAACTCCCATCCTCGCCTTCTGTCCCTTCACTGAGGCAGAAATATCAAAACATCTCCTCCTCAGCCATCTTACAAAATTCCCTCTAGAGCCAATCCCCTCATAGCCTGACTACGTCAGACTTCCTTCTTCCGCTCAATTTCATTTAGCTTCTGTACTCAGTCTGATACAGCGTCAGAGCTTTCTGTTTGCCACCGGTCTGGAAACAGCCGGGCCAATCAACGAGCAGAGGGCGGGCTGAGAGCCGTGATGTAGATGCTAAGCACCAAGTTTTAAATTGTAGGTTAGAGAAATCGAAAACCGAAACGACCGCGGAAATGGGAAACGAGACACGGGATGCAATTTGCTCTGTAATGGAGAGCATTCAACTGTTTTTCAAACTGAAGCCAGAACAAGAAGAGTGTTTAACAACAGGTTTACAGTGGAAGTTCACTCATAGATTTGAGTTCGATGCATGATGTCTGTGCTTCGTTGCGGCTGTACAGGCCCATAACATACGTCATAACTAAACGTATCTGATTGGCTTACGGGTAACCAATGATTTTAAACTTCAGACAAGCGCCCCCTAGCGAGAGAGAAAACACTTTTATGCCATTCCAGACTCTGTCTCCTAAGCAAAGTGAAGTAGCAGAGTCTGGTATTACCAGGCTAATCCCCTCACACCTCCTCCAAGCAATCTCTCCTAAACTCTTACCAACACTCAAACACATCTCTCCTCACAGGGACCTGCATTCAAGCAGGCCTGGGAAACCCCACTCAGAAAACCTACATTAAACACTTCACTTTTCAAATCATCAGTTCTTTTTTCTGCTGGATCTATCTAGTGTTTTGACACTCTCAGTCATCAGATTCTTCTGTCCACCCTCTCATCACTGGGCATCACAGGGATTTCACTTCACTGGTTTGAATCCTATCTTACTGATAGGTCTTTCAGGGTGGCCTGGGGAGGGGAGGTATCCAAAGCACATCAACTGGTCACTGTGGTTCCTCAGGGATCAGTTCTTGGACCCATACTCTTCTCCATATACACTACATCACTGGGTCCCTTCATACAGTCACATGGCCTCTCCTACCATTGCTATGCTGATTACACACAGCTCTATCTCTCATTTCAACCAGATGATCCAATGGTAGCTTGACGGATCTCAGGCTGTCTGACGGATATGTCACCATGGATGAAAGAATATCACCTACAGCCCAACCTGGCAAAGACTGAGCTTCTTGTCTTCGCTGCCACCCCACTCTACAGCATGATTTAAACATCCAGCTAGGTTCTTCTACAATTTCCTCATCTACTTTGGTCAGAGATCTTTGTTTAACCTTTGATGACCAACTGACCAAAGACCACGCTGCAAAGACTGCTCGATTTTGCAGGTTTGCATTGCACAACATCAGAAAGGTCCTTTCTAATGGAGCATGCTGCACAACTTCTTGTCCAGGTCCTTGTCGTTTCTAGGCTGGACTACTGCAGTGCTCTTCTGGCTGTATTTCCATCAATCAAAACTCTACAAATGATTCAGAATGCAGTGGCACAACTGACCTTCAACAAGCCCAAAAGAGCCCATGTTACACCTCTCTTTTTCTCCTTGAACTGGCTTCCGGTTGTGGCTCACATCAAGTTCAAGACATGCTCAGCATCCCCTCCAGAAGTCTGAGATCTGCTAGTGAGAAACGCTTCATGGTACCATCACAGAGAGGCTCAAAATCACTTTCCAGAACATTCTCCTTCACCAATCCTGGCTGGTGGAATGATGTTCCCACCCCAATCCGGAATGCTGAATCTCTGGCAATTTTCAAATGACAGCTGAAAACTAATCTCTCTCTAAGCTACTTGACTTCATCATAAAAAACCTTCACCTTTATTTATTCCTTCTCTTTCTAGCTTGTGCTTATTTAAACAATGCCCAAAACTTGGTATTACAAGCACTTCCTGTGTCTGTTTACTTCTGTAATAAGAACTGCTTTAAGTATTCCCCAATAGTATGTCACTTTGGATAAAAGTGTCTGCAAAATGACTAAATGTAAATGTATTTATGTCGGTTAAAATGTACTTTTGAATGCACTGACTAGCACCATAAATATAATTAAAATATTTTAATGATAATGAATAATTCATTACTTAATGCAATTTCTATTGCAACTTGTATGTCATATACTTAAATGTATTTGTAATTACACATTGGTAATGAAGCTGCAAGTTTTGCAAAAAAGCTTGCAAAATTTTCTTAGACATGTGAAATTACAGAAGAAAGCCTTCTACGATTTGATCTGCAATTTCAAAGTATTTTGACATTGACGAACGCTTTTGAGCCGCTACACTAAGAATTGAGTAAATATATTTACTCAATGGGGCGGCCAACATTCTACAGCAGCTCACAGGGATAATGTCTCTAGGTTACGCATGTAACCATAGTTCCCCAAGAGAATGAGATGCTGTGTCAAAATGCTATAAGAACATGTTCAGCGTGACCATGCACTAAAATCACATGTGTAATGGATGGGCGAGACATCATAAGCTGAGTGACGTAGTAAACAGGAAGCACGAATTCCTTAGTCTTGAGCCACCACTAGGGGTCTCATGCACAGCAGGCCCAAAGATCACATCACACTACGTCACATTACAGCAGGCCCAAAGATATCTCATTTGACACAGCTGGCATCAGACCCCCAACTATAGGTCTCTGCAGGAAAGTAATGGGAGTTACGAGATCAAGGTGTTTCTACACCATGATACCTGATTGGTTGATGTAATAGTGACGTTAGGTTTAGGGGTGGGGTTGGGTAAGGTGGATCACTTAGACTGCATGATTCAGAAACACCCAGCAGTTTCAAAACACCCACATGGTGATAAACGCCCACTTTTGCTCTGCAGAGACCTAAGTCTCTCAGACCCAGCAGGTTTTGAAACTGCTTTACAGTGAGTTACCGGCCTTCTCTTACTCTTACTCTCACAACAGCAGTGATGAACGACTTGATTTGAGCAGGAGACAGACGTGCCTGCATCCTAGTCCAGTCCCTCACCAAGCCCAGATGAGTGGTTCTCAGTACAGGACAAAACAAACTTTTCTTGAACTTTAGTCTTAACCTAAGCTCTTTCATGCGAGCAAGACTGACATCTCAGTGCTGAACCGCCTCCTGCTCCAAATGAGCTGGTATCAACCAGTCAACCACTGCATTTCAGTTTCACTTTAAATCAAGTACTTTTTTTATTAGTTGACACATCAAAATACATGCCCTGCTTTAAAGCACAACAATAAAGAAATAAATAGATAAATAAATACTTAAAATGCACGTTAAAGTTATATTTTTTATTTAACATTATGAAGTGCACTTTGTAAAATGTAGAACCTATATGAAAGTGTCTCTTTAAGTACAAATAGTTGGCGCTACAAGTGACATTAAATACAGTTGTGTGTGACAGGTTTTGCAAAGCTTTCTCAGCTATGAAATCCTCCCTTGTTCTAACTCTGACTCTGATCACATGTTAGTCACGTGCTGCTTCATTTCATTACCACAGTGATCATCTGAATTGACTTTACTAGAAACAAGTAAACCTACATTCCAAGGACTCCACCAAACCACAAACGTTGTATGTTTTTGTACAGCAATCGCTTATCTACGTTTATTTGCTGATTCTCCGTAAGTAGCTGTAACTCCTGACTCCCATGGGAGAGCTGAGTCAGCGCCACCCTTTTCCTGCTTCTTCAGGTCCAGGATCAGCCCTTTTTGTGTTCGGAGGGAAGGTGAAGTACTGCAATGTGCTTCCTCCGTTTGCTTAGTTAACAGCTCTCACTTCCTCCTCAGTTGGGGTCTGATATTGATTCTGTTCTGTGACACAATATTCTTGTTACTGCAATAAACAGTCCAGTTAATGAAACTGAAGTAAAGCAATAAACAGTCCCAGCGTGAGTAAAGCTCTGCCAGCATTCCTTCTTCATTACTTGTTGGCAGTGTTAACATGCAATTTAGTACTGACTGAAAGTCATGACATATCAATTAGTCACAGAAACTTTGTAAAGCACCACTAATAACGAGCAATAAGATATATTTGAGAAGTCCCCAATCCTAAGTATTGAACCTTAGTGCATAACTTGTCCTGCACTTTTTGTACTATGAACTCATATTTACCAAATGATTCACTATTTCACTGAATTCCCATATGGAGCATCTCTTATTTAAAAAGAAAGTACCCATTATAGACATATTATACTTTGAAAGAATGAATTTAAGTGTTATTTAAATATAATATTTCTGAAGATTTAATTGCAGGGGATTATTAAGTATTATATTCATTTAATAATGACACACTTTATTTTTTTAAAGTTTTATATAACTTTATATAACTACGACATTGCTACTTATTAAAAGTTAGTAAGGTAGTTGTTAATGTTTGGTCTTGAATAGGATTAGGGATGTAGAATAAACTACTAATAAACAGCCAATATCTTAATAATAGGCATAATTGTTAATAGTGAGAACTGGTCCCTATACTAAAGGGTTGCCTTTAACAAGTATGCAGTAATTAATCTTAAGTAGGACTTAAGTAAACCTTGGTAGCACTTTATTTTACAGTCCTGTTCCTTATGTACATACAATGTACTTATTATAGTAATTACAATAACTATGTAATAACTAGGCACTAACCCTGATCCTACCCCTAAACCTAACCCTACACCATGTAGTTGCCTTGTGTTACCAGAACTTTCTTAGATAAATACACTGTAAGTACACTATAAGTACATGTTAGTACACGTACTGTAAAATAAAGTGCAACCTAAACCTTTATATGTAATTTCATGACTTATTTTGTTTATATATATATATATATATAGTTAAAGTGTACTGCTGAATGTACTGACAAGCATTTATGATGAACTGAAATATATCTAAGATGAGGTAGAAACAGTTGTGACCCATAGTGTAATGTACCCTGGATGCATTCACTTCTAATGATCCCTGATCGCAGTATCAGACTCGTGACATGACAGTTGTGCAGCACGACTCTCATATCTCCAAATTCTCATGTTCGAAAAGCACAACAATAATATTACTTAGGGGAAACCATGTGAAGGCAGGGAGATGTGGTGATTGTTTGCGTCGAGCTCTCTGATTAGGGCACTGAAGGGGAATCAGCAGACTTTAGACTAAACAAGCAGCAGGATAGAAGTAATCAAGGGCTTTACGCAGCACATTATCTCTGGCTTTCTCACTCATGTCATTGTCCTTCAACAATCCTAATTAAAGCAACACTGCTGAAATGTTGACATATGTACATGCTGACTCCAGGAGAAAATGACACACTGCCTATAATAACAGTGCCAAACATATCAACACATTCAGTAAAAAGCAAATGTTTCAGTGCTTTCACTTCCTCGTTGTGTCACTGTCAGCTTAGTTCTTGCTGACAGTTAGGGTTGTGATATATCATGACAGTGTCCTCACACCAGGGCTTGTCAGCAGCTCGTCGGTTCGTGAGGTATCACCTAAATAAAGCCACAAGTGCTGGCACTTGTTTTTGCTGTTTCTAATATTGGCTTGAAGGACTGAGTCACAGCTTATTCAGCAGCAGAGGTGACTGTTGGACTTTTGACCTGACTTGAACATCACTGATTTATGTCTTTAAATTAATAAATGCAGATACCCAATGACAAGGTTTCTAAACTGCTGCATTGTTTCCCAAATATGGGTCTCAGATCTGTTTTGACACAATGTTATAAAGAATGAAAATTAGCTGGAAATGTTTTCAGACTCAGGCCATCCAAGTTTGTTTTTTCACCGGAACAGATTTGGAGAAATGTAGCATTAAATTACCTTTTCACCAATGTAAATTTTTTCACCAAATTGTTGGACTGGAGTGGTGTGGATACTTGTGGATCATTGTGATGTTTTAATCAGCTGTTTGGACTCTCATTCTGACGGCACCCATTCACTGCAGAGGATCCATTGGTGAGCAAGTGATGTAATGCTAAATTTCTCAAAAGCTGTTCCAGTGACAAAACAAACTGATCTACATCTTGGATGACCTGAGGATGATTACAGTTTCAGCAAATTTTCATTTTTGTGTGTGAACTGTTTCTTTAAGAGTGGAGCCATGTTAGTGAATCACAGGGAAAACAGGGACATGATGTGACTGTTTCTACACTCCAGATCCTTTCTGGATATGATCATGTGCAATTAATAGAAAGGTCTCTAGTCATAGGCAGAGTGACCCAGAAACTGGAGAGTTATGTGATATCACTTGCTCTCACCGTTGCTCACTTCAGCCACATATTCTGTGCCAAGGACTTCCCCAGCATCTGCTGAATCCCTGTGGCACGTGACAGATGCAGGCCATGGGATATTAAACACCCTAACGTCCTGACCTGACCAAAAGATACACTGAAAGAAATTACATATCATAACTTTGGTGATGTTTAAAAGCATCCCAGGATGCACCTGAACAAGGCTGTGTGAGCCAAACTATAGTCGGATTTTCTTTATTTTTTTCCAAAACTTTTAGACAAGTATAAAGTTATATATATATATATATATATATATATATATATATATATATATATATATATTATTCAGTGATGATTTATAAGATTATACATGTATTTACTGTAACTTCTTGTCATTTTCATATGTATTTTTTTTTTTTTGCTGATTTTCCTATAAGTGAAGACTAGTGTTCTTTGTAATGCTTTGCTTGTGTGTTTTTTTGCGTTATTTCATTTAAAGAACAATGGCTTTCTATCAAAATTCCACAAACTCCCTGCGGTTCCATCACAAAGGTTCTAAATCACAAACCTTCAGCTTGGAATCCCTCATCTATTTTCAAAGATGACTGTCTTTGGAATTGTTAGTAGCTTTCAATCAAATAGCAATAATAAAAAACTGTTACTGTTCCATTTTGAACTTTATACATAAACTAGTATTATGGGCTCACTTTGATGTCTACCTTCATGCACCGATGCTGTTTCTGTTACGGTGCATGGCTGTATCTCCATGCACAGGTCAAGGTTACCTGAAAAGCTGATATTTCCTCTTTCTCAAAGTGTTGTTGCTTGACTGACGGTAAACAGAACATTCCGATCTCATGGGAGGAGTGTGTCTCACTTCTGCACAGCAACACATGTATGCAATCACAAAACATGTTCATTTCTGCAGTTGTTTTGATCATTTCACACATGTATTCTGGCTCATTGTGTCAGTGGATGGCCTGCAATGATGTAATAATGAGCTTCTGTGCAGACGTCAAAGTTTGTCTAGCTGTTCATAACATTTTGTACATTTTTTGTGACTTTTATGGAACTTTAGTAGGTTTTATGTAACAAGTATGTTAGGATACAATGTCTTTTGTCAGCATACAGTGTTTTGCAAAGTAATAGCACTAACTGCTGATCTGGACAAATACCCATTTCCCTGTCCTTTATCCGTTTCTCCGCCTTTGTTTCAGTTCTCTGTTCCTGAATGTGTTGAGACAGCTATTTATATTTAACAACAAGTAACGTGACCTTCACTTCCCCATTTAAAACATTTAATAAGTTCTTAAGGTAGCTGTTGGTTTTAACACAAATAACTGAAATACTTTTAAAGACTGTATACAGTATAAAACACAAAGCTACAGATATAAAACTTAAAACACACAAACACTTCCGTTCATTAGTTTGGAGTCGGTAAGATTTTTTTTTTGAAGAAGTCTCGTCTGCTCACCAAGGTTGCATTTATTAGATCGAAAAATACAGCAAAAACCGGGAAATGTTATTACCATTTTAAATATTATGTTCTAACTAAAAAAAAGAAAGAAAAATAATCTTCCCATGTTTATGTCTATAAGATAGTGCCATGGCTCCTTAAAAGGCTGACAACCGCGTTGTACACACAACAGGCCAGAGTCAGACAGGAGATGCCACACACTCACAGCGTGATCACAGCATGCTCAGAGCATCCAGCCAATCAGACGGAGCGTGATCAGAGCCAGCCACCAATCAGAAGCCAGAGACATTAGGCTGCTGTTGTGACTGTATGAGTGTACATAAATGTTGAGGAAGTACTGTTCTCAGCCTCAGGCCAGGGAAGGATGACGTGGGCGG